>NC_053127.1:16233775-16278775 GCF_010015445.1 Perca fluviatilis
ACATTTCATGCCTGATGGCCAATTTAAAGGGAGTATGCAAAATGACACATAATTACGATAAAAGATTATATAAGATATTCACATGATTCATGTTGTCTTTGCAGAGACAACAGGATTTGTGGATAAACTCTTTGAATGTCTGACAACTAAGAACTACCTGGGAAATCCTGCTGCCAAGGAAGTTCCTAAAGAAGAGGTCAAACCACCTGCAGTCAAATCTGATGTTGTGGAGGTAAAAAGAAATGTGACACATTTATTGGCTGCAATACGACTCTGACAATATATAGCTTGACAGTGAAAAATCTGTATTGTCAAATATGGGGTTTTGGATCAAATCATTTAATAAATATGTCATTGTGTATTACAGGACACTGCATATAAATCTTCTGTTTTAAAAACATAAAATAGAGAAGCATTTAAGTCAAGTAACCGTTTTTTTTTTTCCTCAAGGCTGAAACTCCAGAGGAGGAGAGAGAAAACAGGCGGAGGAGAAGTCCTTTGAGGACCTTCAATGAATCCAGGTATGGCTTTGGGTTCGGGGATAAGTTTCTGCTCAGCTAAATGATGACGCATATATGCAGATGCTATTCTGACGTGTGAGACATATAGCACCTTCATTCAAGTCCGAGTCAGGCTGAATGTGCAATAAATAGGGTCTTGATTACTTACTGCTGATAAAAACCCATAATTTTGTAGCAGTCTTAACATGTGGATGTATACAGTATAATTGCATGGTTAGTTCCCACAAGTCCTGTATTTAGCTTGATGAAGGCCCTGGTGTCTAGTAGCCTGTCCCTTGTCAATAACCGATCGGACAATACAAGAACTGGTATACTAACATTCAAAACAACAGTTGGTGTTTAATGTGCTTTGACGCTTGATTTACATTCTGCGGCATTAAATCGGTTGTTCTGTCTTTATGACAGAAATAATGTAATTTGTCTATAATTTATTCATTCTGATCAATTTATTTTCCTGTGCTTTCACCGTGTACAGTAAATGAAACGCAACACTTCCTGTGGATTTTGAACACCAACAGCCTTTTAGGAAAGGAAAGGGATTATGCCCCAAGAAATGCTGTAATAGTTTTAATGTAAAATCCATAAAGAAACCTGTTCAGGTTTCATAAACAGCAACAGCGAATTAACACAGTGCTTTGGAACAGATCGGATAGAAAGGAGGATATACTTAGATTAGGATTATACTTAGATTACTAACATACACTGTTGGTGAAATAAAAGCGTCTTTCCAATAACAACTCAAAACCTGTTTCTTTCTCCAGTACTGTTGAATAAAGGCCACTACAACTGATTTAGAGTATTTTGATATGATCATTAAGACCTTCATTTACCATAGCTGGTTTAAGATTCAATCCTGCTACAACCCTCTTAAATACAGTATGTCTGTTGGACACTTGCATTTAAAACAGGCATAAAGATAGTTATTGGAAACAAATTCCCTTTAACTCATCAACCACTGCTGTGGCAATTTTGCAATTCCACTTTGACAAACGAGGAATGAGACACAAATCTCTTACAGTATTGTCAAACTTTATTAACGCTCCGAGCATGGTACACAAAACAAAGGTTTGTTTGAAATGTGCACACCCAAGAGAAGCCGATCCCCTCCTTTTATACCTTGGAGTGGTCCCAGTTCTTGGTTGGCACTCCCAGGGGGTCATGCTTGAACCATGTATGACTTTACAGGAGATGAAGCTGCTTCCCTTGGTGGCTGTCCAGTATGGTCTAGTCTCAATTTACAGTTACTGCTGGCAACTTAACACAAACACACTTTTTCATATTTGTAGCACCCTGGGGAGCAATCAGGCAAAGGTTCATGGTACAGATTCAGAATGATCAACAAAGTAGAAATAATACATGATTGTTACACATGCTATACAGATGTTTCGGACAAATGCAATAAGGAGTCTGTCTAATAAACGTATTCAAACATGATTATTTGTATAATTTCCCTGACAAGATAGTTATTGAAATATATTCCCTCTAACTCCTAAACCACACAGGAGCCGTGATGACAGGAGGCGAGATGAGCGTAAGCGCCGCGACTTTGATCGGCATGGGAAAAGCGCCAATGACTCTCACCGCGAGCGGGAGCGTCGCAGGGTCAGCCCCCGTGGGAGGAGCTACAGCCGAAGTCGCAGCCGAAGCAGGAGCGGCAGCCGAGGAAAGAGCAGGGACAGGGAGCACAGAGGAGGCAGAGGTGAGAAAAGTTCCCCCACAGCCAATAACAACAGCACAGGGGACCAGACCCAAGAGTGTAGTAGTTGCTGAAGCTCCTGTCAGCACAGTCGAACTGTGCATTAGCGATGCAGAGTGTGAAGTGCACAGAGGCGCTTAAGATTTTTTGAGAGTAGACCGAACAGAGTTGTGGATGCAGCGGTTTGTATTATATTCTGTTGGATTGTTGGTCCGTGTTGCTGGGAGTTGTTATCGATAAGGAACAATGTGGACAGCTTTGCAGTTGCATCAGTGGGGATTTAACAACACAGCCTGGAATTGGCCTTATCAGCCGCAAGGTTACGGTAATCTACACCTCTAAGTGTTTGACATGAAGAAAGAAGTATCTGTTTTTTAAAAGCTTAAAATTGACAGGGTATACATTTCTGCTATGGTCCACTACTCTACTGCAATACTTATTCGTGTTTTGTTAAAATACCTCCTATTTCTGCTTGTCTTCAACAGACTTCAAGTCTAAGTTTGAGCTGGAAAGGAAGGACACCGACTGCTACAACTCTTCCAACACATCCGGCTCCCAGCAGCAGCAGCACCCGTCGCCTCTCCTTCCCCTGCCCACACCTCCGCACCCCTTTTCTTCCTCGTCGTCCGCTGGAGTCTCAGGACCGGGAGGTGTTCCCGTAGTAACACCGGCTCACCTGCCCGATAGCACTACAGACAGCTGGTCTGGCTACTATGGCACCCAGAGGCAAGATGTTGTCGGCAAGCCTTTTAGCAACAAGACTGTTTCGCTCAAACAGCGCTGCAGGGATTATGATGGTAGGAACAAAGTGAATCATCATTTCCTCCTTGCCCTTTTATTTATGCGTTCTAACAATTCTTCTGTTTAGTTTTGCCACAACATTCCCTTGAACTATTTCTGCAGAAAGTTACGTTGTCATTGTAAGGTTTGCGGTCTAATCTTTAACATTATATTCCCATTAAGGGTTATTGGTTGCCTTTATTTTATTTTATTTTGTCTCCTCACTAATGACCACTGTTTAGCACTTGCTCTTTTCTCCCCAGTGAAATGTAGGAAAGCAAGCAGGCTCACCAGAGACACAAGGGTTTAAAGTTAACCACTGTCCCTGAAGCACACTGCTATCTGTCACAGTGCTCAAACACAGCCACTAGGGACCCAGTTTCTTAATGAGACTGTGGGGTAAATACATGCACTGTATGTTTTAGCTGCTTTGATCTCGGATAAGCTTTCATCTTGTTTATTTATCCTCATTGCTCTTTATATTTTTTCAGTAATATTTTTGTGAATGAATTTGACTTCCAGGGGCCCAAACCCCTTAGAATGATTACAGTAGGTTACAAATAGATACTTTTTAAGTATCTGAGGAAAAAGTACAGAGAAGGTCTTGCTTAGAGAGGTTTTTTACGGTGTCCTAAACATCTCAAATACCTACATTCTGTATGAAAAAGCTATATTTTGACGTCTGTTTCTCCCTCACACAGAAAAGGGATTTTGTGTCCGTGGTGACCTTTGTCCATTCGACCACGGCAACGACCCTCTCATCGTTGATGATGTCAATCTACCGAACATGATTCCTTTCCCTCCCCCACCTGTTATGCCCCCCGCTGGCCTGCCCATGCCCCCGATCACTGAGCCACCCCCTCCCCTCAGGATGCCTGCGATGCCACCCTATGGCCAGCCACCACCACCGGGCGTCTTCCCCATGACTGGTAAGTAGTACCTGCAACACTGGTGCATAAATGGAAACTTTTCGAAGTTCCAGTTGATGTGAGCAGTAACATTTCTTGTGGCTAGTACAATTGTGAAAGCGACCGGTGACTTGATTTTTACAAACCACTGCAGATCGACATTTTTCCTCCATCTCTGGTAATGTACTCTCTTATCAATTTCTTAAATGGATTTAAGTGACTACTCTTTTTCTTGCTTCCACCAACAATTAGGTAAACATTTTGATTATATGTTGATTATAACTGCTGGGAGTGTTGCACAGGTCAGAAATCTCTTCTAAGAGTGTAGTCCTTAATTTTAAGTGACACTGTATCCATTACTGTGTCTATAGCTGATTCAGAACTTCTGACAAACTTTTTTTTTTTAGATACACAGGCATAATTTCACTACCTTGGTTGTTTTTATGACCCTTGTTTTAGTTGTTTTTTTATTGTGTTTAGAAGTTGTTGTTTTTTTTTTACTGGAAATCCAGCTTTTTTTGTATACAGTATTTATCAGTATTATTTCTAGAGACTACATTATGTGTGGAAACACACTGAACATAGACTCCACTCTGCCGTAGAGAGGGTTTTATTTACCTGGTAGAAGAAAAGGCCGTTCATTAGGTTGCTCTTCTTTCTACATACCGTCCTGTCTAATTGTGGCTTATTCCTACAATTGCCTTGAATATGCTGGTTCATGAAATTATGTTCTTACTGTGACGTTTGACTTCTGATTTTGCTATAAATCTGATGCAAATTATATTTTTTTATTGTAACGTGGAAGCATTGCATTGAACAATTATCACTTTCTGGAACCTTCACTGTCATATTAAAGCAACCTGTCTGGCATGAAATACATTTTTAGTAGCACAAATCAAAGACTCACTGTCATACTTGTGATATACCTGAGACATTAGCATGGGCTTGTGTCTCCCTCAGGACCCCCACTGATAGTAACCAGTGGGATTGATACCCCTAACCACCAAACGGCAATCACTTCTTCTCCTCCTATTGGACCGCCTGGTGTGGGGCTGCCGCCTACTCTTCCTCCTCCACCTCCTCCCTCCTCGTCCTCATCTGTATCTCTTCGTCCCCAATATGTCCAGTCTGAATGTAAGCAGCGATGCTTTTCCTATTCAGATTGGGAAATTGTGGTCTTTATTTCCTGCTGTCCTGTTTTTGTTTAATTATAGTAGACAGGGGTGTAGTGGTACACAAAAGTCTTGGCTCGGTTCATACCCCGGTTTAGGAGTCGCAGTTTGGTGAAAGTTTGGTGTCAACGACGGACTAAATCCTCTTGCTTGGAACTGATTGGGACATTTTGCCCACTAGCAACTTTGGCAAACTATTTATTTATTTATTTATTTATTTATTTATTTATTTATTCATTCATATAAAAATAAGGAACATTTCAAACACTTCTGTATTACACTGTGCGAACACTAAACAAACACTTTGCCAAAAGGCAACCGGTCACAATAGGCTATAAAACTAAAACGTATCTCTTATGCTATGAATTTAAAAATGCCAAAGTAAATTGAATGATGCAAAATAAAATGCGTGCATTGGGAGGAGTTTTTCAATTAGTTTTGCCTTTGCTATATTTAAACATTCAAAGCACCCAAACATTTATCATCCCGCTGATTGACACATCTGGGTGATATCGACAAATGTGCATTGGCATGTTGGATGTGTTTACATTCACATACTCTACAATGCCGAAACACTGTCTTATCTTATACACAACTCTCTCCGTCGCTGTTGTAGCTGACCAGGAACCTGCAGGCTCTCCTTCCAGTTTCGGCATTTCATTTGAACTCGCCTTAGTGTGACCGACTCGCACGCCAGTCTGCTTGTGCCATCTTCAGCTCAGCATTTGTTGCTAACAACGTCAACCAAAATATTCTGAACATAACTCATGCCTGTGAACTTTGGTTCCACAATACGTACACCAATCTACGTACAGTTTATTCTGCATGCACCGGACTGTGACCCCCGGATCGTGACAGTTCGGTACGAATACACAAACCGTTGCAGCCCTGGTTGAAATGACTACAAAGTTAAGGTTGAACTATACGGACTAAGCAAGTGAGCATTAGGTTGCTTTTTGTGGACTACCCTGTCTTTATTTTCTCCTTCAAAAGTTGTTTTATGCTTGACGTTGTAGTGGATGCAGTGTGTGATGCACATGCATTTCTTCAGACTGCAGTAACGGCTGTTGACCAGAGGGTAGCACTGTTTATTAACCTAAGACAAAGTAGCTATTAGCAATTAACATGAATTCTGCCACATTTTACTGTGTTAAGTGTAATTCAGCTTATGGATTATTCCAGCTAAACAGAAAATCTAATGCTTAGTTCAAATGGAGTGGGTCTATTTTTAGTTATTTACAAACACCTTAATGCAACTCAGAATTATGCTAAAATCACGTCTGTCATGAAAGGTCGCATTTTGTTAAATTTTGCCTTTTGTATTACAGTAAACTGTGGCTCAGGATTAGAATTGTCACCTTTTATGATGTTTCATCTTGGATATATTTTTTCCATTACAATTACTGTACTTTCATTTATTTTCATTTGTATATATCTTTCTCATTATTACATATTTATTTGAAATACTATTTAGAGCTGTATTTAACAGACTGTCAGAGGTTGCTTCTGTTACTCAGTTGGACACAGTTAAACTCATCACTTCTTTACAAGATTGGTGTGTGCTAGATAGGTCACTGAATGCCAGGCAGTACTTACTTATTAATGCCAGACTGCTTGATTTCATAGTGTAATTTCAGTTTCTTTGTTCATTTTCTGTCATTTGAATTTTTTCACATTATGGCTGTTAATAAGATTTTTGTGTGTGTTCATTTTTACACATTAGATAACTATGATCCAGAGGGCTATAACCCAGAGTCGCCAGGCCTGACTGCAGCAGGTCGTAACCCGTACCGTCAGTTCATTCCCCGGGTGCAGACGCAGCGCTCCAACCTTATCGGCCTCACCTCCAACGAAGGACAAGGCTCGAGAGGTAGCAAATATTCACCTTCGTAGTAGTCACACTCTTCCCTAAACTAATCCTGGGCAATGGGCACGGTTGGATCGATGGATGCTGATGGACCCCTTTATGATGGATATAGCTAAATACAAAAGTGCTGAGTGTTAATTAGTGATAATTGTTTCTCTGTGTTTTTGTCTGTGTGTGCGTCTTTCAGCTGCCAACATAGTGATCCAGACAGAGCCTGCCACTGCAGCTAGCACTCCTGGAAGTAACGTGTCCCGTTTCAACACAGAGCAGGACAGCAGGAAGAGAACCATGGTACCCAGTACAGCTGAGGGACCAGCAGCTAAAAAACCCTGGATTGAGAAGTAAGGATTTTAAAGACACGCACGTTTTAAGGGTTTTACTGATATTTCACAATGTTAAAATTTGAAATAGAGAAATGTCCTGCCTTTGATCAAACAAATCCTTGCCTCCCCCATTTCCTGTTACTGCAATGGGAGCCTTGTTTTAAGCCAAGGTGACTCCTAGGTCAGGAGCCTATCTTTAGTGTCAGTTGTGGGAAGCAGGTGCACACAAACATCCCTGTGACTACTAGGATGCTTCCATTGGCTCTACTTGTAATCCAAATTGAGTGTCAACCCAGTTAAACTTGTTCCTCATTTTCAAGGATAACTGTTATATGGTTTGTAAGAACTTCAATTAGGGCTGGGTATCGTTCAAAATCTTTCGATCCGGTGCCAATTTCGATACCTCAGTTTCGATACCGGTTCCTAACTACGTTTTTTGATACGATATGTTTTAAAATCCATTTCAGCATCCACAAACATTCATTAAACACAAAGCTTTTATTTTCCAACTTAATTGTGAATCAAAATAGTTATCAAAATGTAAAACTTCTGGTAACACTGCTCACTCAGAGTAACATTAATAAAGTTGCCTTGCCTTACAAGCTCAGCCTGTCAGTCAGTTACCAGGGCAAAGAAACCACCGTTGTGCCTGCTTGCCTATATAGCTTAGAGGAAGTGTAACATCAACAGCACCGCGACCGCTTTCTGCTCGCCATTAATATCATATCGCAGCAAACGCTGTCTGCGTGAAGTTTTGAAAAACTTGAAACGCCTGTATCGGCATTGCTGTGACTCACTGTGACTTCAACAACACTACAGAGCCGACGACGTAGTTTACTCGGTCCGCGTGTGTGAGTCGAAGCTCTGCTCGCTGTCAGTATGCAGAGAGGACAGATAAGCTTGCACTTAAGCGTTCAGATGCATTTGGCACCGAAAGATTAATAATTTTTCGATACTCATAGGATCAGACATTTTTTTTCGGTACCATAAAAGTATCGACGTTCTGTGCCCAGCCCTAACTTCAATATGAAGGCGGAAACTCAAACCTCAGCTCGTCAATCTGGGTTCGATTTCACCGCCTAAAATGTTGATTGGCTTGTCTGCTTTTCCCATTATTTTTCTTTAAAACAAATACTGTGGTGAACTTCAGGTATCAACATCACAGTCGTCTTCTTGTTTTAGGCCAAGCTTTAACAACCAACATAAGAACACTTTTCCCAAGAGGTATCACTATGTGAACACCAAGTTGGAGGTGCGCAAGATCCCACGTGAGCTCAACAACATCACCAAGCTCAATGAGCACTTCAGCAAATTTGGAACCATCGTCAATATCCAGGTAAAATGCATGACTTGCAAAGGGCTACAGTTCTCATTGTTTAAGGGTTTGGTCAACAATAGTAGCAGAAGAAGTAGTAGACTGTAGTTTGTCAAAAAGTCTAGTGAAAATTATTCAAATTTTGCATTTTTTTAAATGCATGACAGACATACAGTGCAGGATTCACAGAAGTTGCAGGACAAAATGTAACAGGATGTCACATTTACTATATGTGGCTCACATACACCTTTTAGACTCAAGAAGTAAAACAAAACTTAACATGACTTTATAATGTAATGAATGTTGAATTTTGGACAAAAACGAATAGCTCAGAATAATTAGTTTCATCTAATACACATACCTACTCTGCACGCTCTAAACTCAATCCAGGTGGTGTTTGGCGGAGACCCAGAGGCGGCATTAATTCAGTACACAAAGAATGAAGAGGCCAGGCGGGCCATATCCAGCATCGAGGCGGTCCTCAACAACCGCTTCATCCGTGTGTACTGGCACCGCGAGCCCGGCACCAACAACACAGGGCTTCAGCAGCTGGAGCAGAGCTCAGGGAGCCAGGTGGCCGGGTCAGTGCCCAGCCAGGGGCTGCAGCACAGCAACATGCATAAGGTTAGAACTGAAACCAGTAGAAGTCCTTCATCTTTTCGTGATGATCTCTTAAGCCCAGTTCAGACAAAAGATTCACGACGAGACGAGTTGAAACTTGCAACTACTTGCAACGTGCCGGTCTGCAACGTTCTGAAACCTGCCAGTTTACACCAATGTGACGAGACGGTGTGTCATCTCCATAGCAACCACTCTTTGTACTTATGTTCTAACTTCAGACTTTGTTTTGTTTTTTGTAGCTTATATATCGTGCTCGTGGTTGCTTGTGGGTCCCAATACTCTGCCATTTCAACCAATTGACCGTTTGTAATAGGGCTGCTCGATTATGGAAAAAAATATAATCACGATTATTTCGGTCAATATTGAAATCACGGTAATTTGACTTTAACGATTACTCGACTTCTGGAAAGATGTTGCAATTATTGAACTTAAAAAACAGTGGAAAAGGTTAAATAAATCAACAGTAAAAAAACACATACAACTGTGAAATTTGCCTTAATACTTTTCCTATTTAAAGTGCCCATATTATGAAAACGAATCACTTTTTCTTGGATTTGGGGTGTTATTTTGTGTCTCTGGTGCTTCCACACGCATACAAACTTGGAGTGCGATACGGTTTCTGAATGTGTCCTCCCTTCAGTCTCCGGGTGAGCTGTTCAAAATCGGCAGGGCTTTCTACGTCACTAGCCGAAATGAGGTGGCTAACCGTAGCATGCTAGCATGCTATAGAAAATAAAGTTTACTTGCAATAATAATTGCTTTTCTCGATTTATTCTGTTTTTGGGATCATTGGGAGCCAAAATCATAATCACAATTAAATTCCTATTAATTGCACATCCCTAGTTTGTAACATAGAAATAAAATGGATTACGGATCATTTTGATTCCATAGTTTGTAACTGACTTTACAAGACGACCTCGCTATTGGCTGTTGAAGCAGGTGGTGTCCCTTACATTCTGAAATCAGCCACTGGCGACTTGACAAGCTTGAGATGGGCCGGTTCAGACTGCTGCAACTTTTCTTTGCAACGTTCTCAAAACGTCTTGTTTGTCTCGTTGCGAATCTTTGGTCTGAGCTGAGCTTTAGTTTTACCACTCCTTCATCAGATTGAATTATTTTCTCCCTTTTTTATTTTATTTTTTTTTGATCTGCAGGGTATCAAGCAGCACAGTCCAGCCGCCTACGTGTTGAACAAGACTGTTCCCAAGCATCAACTGCAAGCATTGCCTGGGGTCACCGCTTCAACCAAGCCGGGCAGCCTGAACACAAACCCAGATGCTGTCACTGTACGTTTTATTCTAGATGCAGGTGTCGGATGATGCCAGACCCGGGTGAAATGGCAATTTCAAATGAATGATTTGTTTCAACGAGCTTGGAATACCACACTTAATATCAATCTGTGCAGTTGTACTTAGGCACAGTAGTGTTTGAGCTAAATGCTCATGTCAGCATGCTAACATGCTGATGTTTAAGCAGGTATAATGTTAACTATGTTAACTACCTTAGTTTAGCGTATTGGCATGCTCGGTATAATATTATCGGGACAGTCAGTGCGTCCAGTCAACAGTGTAGGTGGAATGTTCCCAACACACAAATATTAGGATTAACAAACCCAGCCCTGCGGTGTGTGCCATTGCAAATGGGAACCCGGTTACCGCCAGTTCACTGCTGTGAAGCTAGAGGTCTCAGAGACATAAAGATTACAGTCCAATGACCCTGGTCAGCTGGTCTCACACGTTCTAATAGCATATAAGAATAGGAGTAATGCAGGAGAATAAATAATAATTAGTTGGCACTTAATGCATTCTTGCTCATGTCCATTACAGCTGTACACAAGCTCATTGTGATTCTCTCTCTCTCTCTCTCTCTCTCTCTCTCTCTCTCTCTCTCTCTCTCTCTCTCTCTCTCTCTCTCTCTCTCTCTCTCTCTCTCTCTCTCTCTCTGTGTGTGTGTGGCACTTAGGTGGTGCCTGCATTGACAAACACCCAGAAGGGCCCCTATACTTCCACAGCCCTAAAGTCCTCCTCAAAGAGCTTTGGAAAAACGGGAAAAGCACTAGAAGCACAGGAAGTCCTCAAGAAGAAACAGGCATGTGGCTTAATTTTATAATACATATTTTGACTGGATACGAGAATAGCAGAGCTGGGATTAACCATTTGTTTCCCTCAAGGGCCACCAGTGAGAAATGAAATGTCCATTTACAGCAAATTTTCACCTCAGTGAAGGTCTTTTTTTTTTATTGTCTTTTTTTCATTTAGGAGGCATTAAAACTCCAGCAGGACATGAGAAAGCAGAAGCAAGAGATGTTGAAGACACAGATTGAGTGTCAGAAGGTAAGACTCGCCTCAACATCCCCTCCGTTTAGCCCCCCACCCGATTTCTTTTCCTGTCTATTACACCTTCTTCTCTCTCACTGCTCGTCCTTCTTCCTCCAGGCCTTGATAAACCGCCTTGAGAAGAACCGAGGGATGAAACCTGAGGAACGAGCCAACATCATGAAGACCCTGAAGGAGCTGACGGAGAAGATCGCACAGCTGCAGAATGAAATGAACCCTGCCTCCCAGGTATCCAGCGCCAAACCCAACCACGGCCAGTCCAAGACCAAGACTGATGTAAGTTTGGGCCATTTTGGTCAGGAACATGATGGAGTGCATCATCTCCTTTAGGCCGCTTTCAGGCTAGAGCAGGCAGTCCGGTGAAAACGCCAGTACTCCCATTCATTTTGAATGGGGATAGTGCGTTAGGAGGGTGCCAAAAAGACAAATTCAACTTTTGGAGAAAAGCAACCCAAAGTCACGCTGCAGTGGCCAGCGTCAGACTTGTCAGTCCATTTTGGGGCGTTGTAAGAGTACCATACAGTAAACACTACTCTATCGCTGCCACAAGAAAGTTTTTAAATAACTACCAAGCACAGGACACAGCATGTCTCTTTTCTTTTTCTCTCTGAGAAATTAAGCTGCTTTCAAGTGCGGATGGAAATGTCGCGATTATAGAAACGCTCTGACGGAAAACAATAATTGTGAACTATAAAGTCTACAGAACACAACAGGGTGTCACACAAATTTGGCCATTTGGTGACACTCCCACACTGCCCCACATGCCTGCTGCGGATCGCTGGAGTCGCCGGATGCTCTCTGAGCGCGGCCTTACACAGAGATGGCCATGTGGAGTTCTGTCCATCCACTGTAGATCTGTTTTGAAACTGACTTACTAAATACAAAAAAAGAAATGAAAAACTGAAGCGTTTTCTCATTTTACATATGTGACCACCAGGCCCAGAAGGAATTGCTGGATGCTGAGCTGGACTTTCACAAGAAGATGACCTCTGGAGAGGATACAACAGACCTCAAGAGAAAACTGGGACAGTTGCAGGTGGAGGTAATACACACACTCCCACACACACGCACACAGTACATAACCACAGGCCAACAATCTGAAAAGATAGCTAGCAGTGCACAAAGAGATTACAGTGGCCGCATCTTGCATCAGCAGCATTTTTCTTGAGCACTGAATTTGAGGATGTGATACCAAGAAATGCCTTAGAGGAAGTCAGCAAATAAGATAGTATTTACATTTATCACTCAACACTGCCCGATTATGTAAAGATACAGGTAGAAAAACGTGCACATCCAAATAACTTTTTCACAGGGCTGAATGAAAAGCACAAGTAGTATTTCATCAATAAAATTAATAAAGCAACATTTTGATAGGAATAAATAATACAAACAAAATCCTCAGTTTTCAGTTGTATGTTTGTATTCACACAATCGAGTTTATCTTCTATCAATTCTAGAGGGGACACGTGTAGGAATGTTCACTCACATCTGGGCCAGAACGAATTAGTGAACTGTAGAAGCTTTACCTGAAGATAATGTGTGTTAATGCTGTATGCGCTGATGCAAATTGGCACATCAATGGCTGAATTTATAATCCTATAAAATCGCATTGACACTAATGTAATAGTTGAGTTAAAGATTCAATGGGAGTGAAAGCACTTCTGCTTTAGACTTTAATGTATTACAGTATATAAAATGTACAGGTCATTATATTTGCAGTTGATCAGGGTTCAGTACTGAGAATTGTGATATTTTTATTATATAACATTATATATATATATATACATTATATAACACATAAACTATATATGTTAGGATAATGACCTTATGTATAGTTAGTCAGTGTCTAACACTGAGCATTCTAAAAGATAAACGGAGGTAGTATTGTATAGAATGGCTGAGATACAATCAATGGTTTGGTCAATCAATGGTTTTACACTCAATTGGTTTAAAACGTAATAACTAAAGAAATATATCTAAACAATAGCAAAAGTCACAGGTCGCACAATGTACGAATTAACCATTTTGGTAGCATTAAAACTAAGAGGAAATGCAAATCAAGTGTCTTTAAAAAATCATGCTCTCAGGCATATCTTGATTAGGCAGGTATTTATATATGATTGATAATTGAGTTATGTAGCTAATAAGAAAAAAAGGGCACAGAATTTTAAGAAGTATGCAAGACAATATGCTATTGTGTATATGTCACACAACCTAAACGTACATGAATCTGAGTTTTTTTTTGTTTTTTTTGTTTTTTAGGCTTTTCATCATTAAATGAAATAGTTTGGGTTTTTTTAATCCATGAAAAAAAAAAATTGAAGCTGCATCCACGGCTGTTAGTCAGCTAAGACTTTGCCCACTTCTCTTTTGCCATCTAAACTAGCAGCACACACAGACACACACTCGGTTGGCTGTGTCAAAAGATCAGCCTAAAAAGAACATAGCTGTTGTTAGCAACACCCTGCCTAGCATGTTTTTTCCCCTTCTACCCCTGTGCGTCCTAAATTAGTTTGTTATTAAAAATGCATATTCATCCAAACCTGACCCTTCTTCTGCACATTAAACTGCAGCCACTCAAGCAATCCCAGAGGAACAGCCGCTAACGAAGCCAAATCAGACACCGGTCCAACACTGATGGAGTGCCGTCTCATTAAAGTTTGAGCCGCTGGTCCTTGTAAGAAAATCGCGGTATGACAATTAGAGGGAGAAGTGAGCGAGGGACAAATGGATAGGAGAGTGGTTGTGAGGTTGTGGAGTGGTTAGGAAGCCAGGAGATGTCACTTTAAAAATGGAGGAGCGACAACTGATGGTAAAGGGTAGAGAGTGACAGAGGAAGGAAGGACCAGAGTCAAGTGTAAAGAATGTTTAAGAGACCCATGATAAATTCAAACACTGTAGTTTCCTTTGTTTTCACATTGAAAAGCACAACAGCACAGCATCAAGACGCACAATCTGGTTTTCCACATCTGTTGGTAATGATTATTTTAACACAGCCAGGTGGTGCCCATATATTCTTGCCTGTGTATATTGGAAAAAAAGCAGCAGCTCCTCTGTTTTATAACCTAAAACCTACTGAACTGTCCTTTTTTATACAATTTTTTTTTTTTTTGTAGGCGACTCGGTTGGGTCTGATCCGGCCCCCAGTGGGTCGAGGCCGGGGCCGAGGTAAGATGGCGCTGGAGCACGGTTCAGTGCACATGGGCCGCGGCCGGGGCCGCAGCCGGGAGATGATGGCGCGAAGCGGTACCGTGAACCGCATGGTGGTTGACCACAGACCCAGAGCCCTGGCTATTTTGGGGGTCACTCAGGAGGAAAAGGACGAGCTAAAGCCGCACTTTGTGGTGAGGACTGTTACACTTTTATTTATTTTTTATATTTTTATATTTATTTTTTTTTTTTTTTTTTTTTTTTTTTTTTTTTTTTTATTTTTTATATATATATATATATATAATTTAGTTACAGGTTCAGGGGTCACACTGATAACTGTTACACAGGGAATTAAATTGATTATTGAACAATTATACTGCAGTTAATCCTGATCTTTTTTCTTTTTTTTATCTTAGAAATTTGGTGAGGTCGAGGATGTCCGTGACCAAGACGCCAACAGCGTCGTCATGACCTTTAAGACACGAAGCGAAGCAGAGAATGTAAGTCGCATGACTCTGAATCAGACCGGTCTGTCTTTGCCTCTTTTTCTTCTTTTCTCCCTCGAATCACCCAAAATGAAATGATAGTCAAATGCAAAAGGTGTAACTTGCAACTCCTGTTTTGTTTTCTAGGCAGCTAACCAAGGAGCTAAGTTCAAGGGTCGTGTGCTGCAGATTTCCTGGTACAAGCCCAAAACGCCCTCTGTCACAACGGAGCCAGAGGAGGAAGAGGCTAAAGATGAGGACAATGCGGTATGACACATCACACACAAACGGCTAAAATACAGCCACCCAGAAACCAGGAGAGGAAGTCCATGTACAGTACAACTTAAAATTCGAAGTGGGGAACTTTTGGAAGTTTTAGTTCTGTTCACAGATTTAACTCGTACATTTCTCTCCAGTGCTTCTAAATGTTTCACTGCTGCTCCCAATGGAAAAGCAGGGCAAGCCTCTCAGTACTAAGAGCATCTTAGCCCTTTGAGTAAAACAGCATTACTGTCAGGTGAAATCCTCATTCTGTGTTTTCATGTTTTGGGATGTTTCGGCTGTCCCTTTTCACACGGACGTTTGTTTCGGCACTGTTACGGCTCTGTGACTACCCTCGTCCCTCTGTCCTCCTCTTTCCTCTTCGTAACTTTCACACAGACGGCGAGGCAGCTTAAAGGCGCATCAGTCCCGCCCTTTGAGCAGGCTGTGGGAAAGGGGCTAATGTAAAGAAACATTACATAATCTCGTCAGTTTGTGTGTTCAAAGATTAACAATAGATTTGTTTTGTTTTCCATCCAAACAGAAGGAAGCTAGCTCGTATTTGCCCGGTGAAGAGGAAGAAGAGGAGGAGGACGACGATGAAGATGACGAATACGAGAGCCGATCTTGGAGACGATGAAGGCATTGTGATTCGTCATGATCTGCTCTCCAGCAGAATCCGTCACTACTTTTTCCCGACAAGCAGATGAAATCATTACAACCAAACTCACATTTTTTCTTCTTTTCCAGTATTGTCGAACTAAGTAATTTTAGACTCTGATCAAAGTAAAAACGTTGTTACTTTACTGTACATCAAAAGAAGTTTAGAGGGCCGACAGTTTTTTTTATCCCTCGACTGAACAATTATTTAAAACCTCTCACTTTTGCTGAGAAAGATACATGTTAAGTTGTTCTTATAGATAGAATAACATATAAGTTTCAGTGTGCATACCAGATGATTAATATCAGTAATGCACAAAGTTGTGTCAACTGTGAATAGGTATTTTTATACATACTGTATTTAAGCCTTTTTCTCACCAGTTTTTTGAAAAATCTTGTCCTCAGTTCAGGGACAGCCATTCCCTCACCAATAGAACGTTCTCTGTTGCTACCAGAGAGAGATTTATTTATTTTTCCAAGCCCAAAATGTTAAAAGGATCCAATCATCCAAATATTTTTGACAGTGAATCACTGTGCTGGCATGACTATATGCTAGTTTGTGCCTGTTGTATTCTAACTAAACGGAGCCACCTTTACCCAGCACCAAAAGGTGCTGCTACTGTACCACAACCATATTAGAGCCAGTGCAGGTACAAAAAGGATACCAGTGCAATAGAAAAATCTAAACTTGTTTACAAATTGCCGTGTCCATGCACGTCAGATACAGTCTTATAGTATATCTTCAAATTCCCTCGCCCCCCCATTTGTGTTTTTTTGCTCACTAAATGTCCGATGCCACTCTGTGTAAATATAAACACCCACACTGGTGTTTATATTTTACATTTTCAAAGAGTGTTTAACATTTTTCACTTGTTTTATTCTGTCTCCTGGTCATCCAACAGGCCTGGCAGGACAAGGATCCGATCACCCATTTTAAAAAAAAAAAAAAAGTGAGATCCATAGACGGGTGTTTGAATGTAATACTGAACAGTTGATTTTAAATATATATATATATATATATTATATATATATATATATATATATATATATATATATATATATATATATATATAAATTTCTTTGCCTTACACAATCAGCGGATGGCTGAATTTTTACAAGATTTGTGATTTACTTTTTGTAAATTTTGTAAATGCTTGAAAGAGAAATTACTGTTGTACTTTTTTTTTAAGTTTTTTTTTTTTGTTGTCATTTTCAACAGTCAGATAAAAAAAGGTCAAGCAAGAGTGCTTAGCATCTCTGCTTATTCGCAAGACTATTTCATTCGTGTTAAACCAGTCTGTTATTTTACTAAATTTGTCGTCTAAGTAGCACATTTCTTTCTTTCTTTTTAACTTTCTGAGCTGTGGAAAACACTCGAATGGCAGTGGGAGTCATGCACCTCACTATATTATTTGTGAATTAGTGCACCTTTGCCTGTGTCTCAAAACCGTGCTCTAAACCCACTGTACAAGTGAAACCACAATGTGCACCTTTCACAACAAAAAGTTTTATTTTGCAAATAATGTATTTTAGAATCCGCAGGGTGGGAGGAATGAAAGTCATTAAAGTTCACATGGAAATGTGCTTAAAGGAACACGCCGACTTATTGGGACTTTAGCTTATTCACCGTAACCCCAGATACCCTTCTCATCTCCATGCGTGTCGTAACTCCATCTGATGCCCCCAGCGCTAGCTAAACCTAGCACAGATCCTGGAGGTAACCGGTTCCAACTAGCCTACTGCTCCGTTTAAGTGACAAAAGTAACGCCAACATTTTCCTATTTACATGTTGTGATTTGTATAGTTACAGGGTGTAGAAATAACAAGGTTAATATGCTTTTACTATCTAGTAATTGTTGACTCTGTTACTCCAACTCCGAGCAAACTCTCTGCTCCTCACCACAGGGCTTCAGGTGCTGCGAGCAAGTCACTCCTCCCAAGTAGCAGAAGTAGCAGTGCTTCGCCTTTCTGAGAATATAGTTCCCAGTATGTATACGGTTAGAAGACGGCTGTGTCTCATAAGACCTTGTAATTTGTACACGCTGTGACTATACAAATCACAACATGTAAATGGTAACATGTTGCCGTTATTTTGTCACTTATTGGGAGCAGTAGGTTAGATGGAGCCGGTTACCTCCAGGATCTGTGGAGATGAGAAGGGTATGTATGGACTTATCTAACTCTGGGGGTTACTGTGAATAAGCTAAAGTCCTAATAAGTCGGTGTGTTCCTTTTTAAATGCAAGAAATACATGTTTGACAGTTTAGCAAGTTTTCAATTCTGTTGCTTCCCTGAAACGAAATGTTTACATGCATTCTTATCATAACTCAACTAAACTGATCATATCAAATAACACAACCAGTCAGATTGAAGAACCAAAACAAATGAGAGGGAGATAGTAACTTATTAGTTGCTTGTAGCAGTCTCACTACTCTACGCTAGCATGCAGGTAGAGATCTATGCGGCAATACAGTCAGTAACAGAATTCAGATCTAACACCACATGTAAGGGGGTGCGGAACAGTTTGAAACACATTACATGTTTTCCTCCCAACTACAATGTCCGTAACACTCTTGTTTGGATTGCATATCTCACTGTTGACTGATAACTCAGAAGTCTCCTGCCAGTGGTCCATTTAAAACCTTTGAGTTCTATGGCGTTCAAAGTTAGGTTTAGGTGTGTGAAAGCTGAAGCGTCTCTCTTCGGCACTTAGTACTTTAATATTATTTGCTCATATGATATTTTTTATATGAGGTCACTGGCAGTTGTATAGGACAAACCTGTACTGGCAGGGTTCTTGCTTGTGTGAGGATTCAGAGAAGGTCTCCCACTTTTTGTACTATACTCTGTATGCTACTATCACAATGGTGTAAAAAAAAAAATGTTTATTCAATAATAGTTTTGGATTTGTTACTGTTTATATTTGCAGGATGTGGATGTATTTTCTTCATGTATTTTGTTTGTAAAAAAAGAAATTGATTTCTAATTTACTAGCATGTTTGCTTTTGCCAATAAAGATGGAGGAATGGGGTGCTTGAAAGACGGTAAAAAAAAAAGGAAGAGAAAAGAAAAAAAATAAAATTTCAATTGGATCTGGCAAAGAGAAGGAAAAAAAAAAAAAAAAAAAAGATTTTGAGAGAAAAAGAAAAACGTTGACCAAAAAAGAAGTTGGCATTGGCAAGGGAAAAAAAATGCAGGCAAAAGCATTCCAGAAAATATTACCTTAAACTCTTGTGTGGTCTCATTCATTTTGCATGTTATCTGCTAGAAATCATAGACATCAATTTGCTGACATAAAGTAATAACACATTACATAACACCCCACTGAGTCTGAGACAAGGTATCTTTAAATGCCCCCACCTCATTCACAATTTTCATATAATAGGACACCTAGGAGTTCATTATTGCACTTATACCATGGCTGATTACCACGGGCAAAAAGTGAAGATCTTCAGCTGTGTCAGTGCTGAAATATTAAGACTAGTGCTGGCCTAGTCTACAGCCAAGACATTCACTTCCGGGATTGCTCTGATTCGGAGGATGTCAGTTACCTTCCGCTTTCTTTGTTTTTGAATTTTGAACTGGTCGAATTATGAGGTGTATGGTTAAGTGCTCCTCAGATCTCTGCAGGGTAAATCCAGACAGATAGCTAGACTATCTGTCCAATCAGAGTTTTCCGTTGCACGACTAAAACAACCTTTGAACGTACACATGTTCCACCAAAACAAGATCCTTCCTGAGGCTATCTTACAGTGGCACAGTTCCTCCGTCCGGCGCTTAGCACCGCCCAAGAAGATTGTGATTGGTTTAAAGAAATGCCAATAAACCAGAGCACGTTTTCCTCCCATCTCAGAATGCTGAGTGAACTAGCCAGACCCTCCTCCGCAGCGCTGTGCAGGAAGGTCTTGTAATGCGAGGTTAGTGCTGACCTGGACAGTGTTACTTTGTGGTGATTTTATCGGATTCTTGCTAGCCAATCAGAAATGGGGCCATTTGCCTCCAAAGTGTAGTGAAGTAAAAGTAGAAAGGAAATACTCAAGTAAAGTAGGCTAGAAGTACCTCAACATTGTTCTAGTTGTAGGCCTACTTCAGTAAATGTCGTTAGTTACATTCCAACACTAAATTCTATGTAGGGCTTGGGCACAAATATAAGACTAGGCGGCAGCCTCTCTATCTGGGTAGTCAACGTAATTCAATACGTTCCATTGTGTCCATCTTATTAAGGAGAAGAAGCCAATCCTTGCTCACACGCTCACTTTGACACCCACGCGCCCAAACAAATTCACCACGTCACAGTAGACTACAGGCTGACCTCTGACGTGCATTTTAATTACAGCAGCCAGAGACTACGCCATATTAAAACATCCCTGAATAATGCACGAGCGTTTCTTACTTTAGGAAGTCAAGTAAAAACACTCAGAGTCTGTTTAGTTTAATGCAGAAGCTTCCGGCTCTCCCTGGGGGAAGGGATTTCACTCTGGGGCCTGAGCAGAGCACTGTTCCGGGTAAATCCCGCAGTGGCCTGGTGACTGGGAGGACTCTAAGGAAGCCAATTTCTGCCAGTACAATTTGATATAGCCTAGATATAAATATAAAATATAATTATAAAACTTAACAAAAATTAGAATGAATGTTTTTCTAATATTATGGCATACTACAATACTACAATAATAATAAACATTTTATAAAATGACAAGTCACAATTACGAGACAGCATCTAAGGTATAATGCCTTAGTAAGTCAATTTATAAGACACTAAATATGATATATACATATATATATATATATACACACACACACACACACACACAGTAGTTATACTCATAAATAAAAAATTACAGTCTATAGATAAGAAATACAAATATGCTGTTAAAACACATTTGTGAAACCGGCCCATATTTTCAATTATGATTAAGAAACATAAACAAAGCTGCTGAATTGTAACTCCATAGTCACCATACAGTAATGCATGCTGTGACAGTAGTTACAGTAGGATGTCTGGTGGAGTGTACAGTATGCAGGCCAGATAGGGGTAAAAAGAATAGAGCCGCTCTCACATTTGGCCACAATATAGCAACGTTCTTCTCAAAACATGTCACATGCAATCTTCAGAAATCTGAAAAAGCACAGAGATGACAGAGTTGTAAACAATGACCACTAAATTATGAATGGTCCCAGCTTTATAACAGCTTTTAGGGGGTAAGAAAAAGGGAAGGGATGAGAAAAGGGACTTTGGCCTTTATTTAGACTAATATGCATTCAGTGGGATCCATATACGAACAGCTTCTTAAGATTTTTTCTATAGAACACTTACATTGTTTTCTCTCGCATAGTCTAAAAATAGATAATTTTATCAGTGTTATGTGGTTAAATTTCACATATGCACTCCTCAGGTAGAAAATCAAAACATTCTGTCTTTAATTAAAAATCTCAACCCAAACGTTAAAAAAATTTTTTTTAAAGGCATCTCCATCTCGTTTATGTCTTTTGTCTCCCCTAAACTCATGCAAGTAGCCAGCCATGCAGCTCTTAAAGTTTGGCTCCCCAGCCTGCAACAGGTTTGCATGGTGAGAAAAGATCTCAGCTGTTTTAATCTGTGTAATGAATAAGAACATGCCAGGGTGGTAATGGATGCCTGCCACCATGCAGCTAAATTATTCAGAGTCTGGGGAACCAGAGAGGCGGCCAACAGGATCAGATGGACCCGCTTTGTCATCGGTCCGCCTCTGCCCGCCTGTCTCTTCTTTCGGCCCGTCCACCCCGGCTTGGTGAGTTTAAACCAGGCAGCCACATGAGAAGGCTGTAAAGCAGCCCCGAGGATGCGCGTTCACATGGGAGGAGAGCAGGCCAAGGTCCTGGGGTCAACTGGTCAGCAACCTGCAGGCCTGAGATACAATTTGAAGCATGTAGTAGCCTACCCAAACTGTTGAGCAACATTATAGGCTTGTATGCGTTTTAGATTTTATTGAATCTGTCTAAAGTATATGGATTTGCATAAGGGAACACTGTCACCTGGTAACCACAGGGTTGCTGCGCTGTCCATGGTGCTGAAATAATTGGATCACTATAGTGGATGAATCCACGGTTTTATTTTTGTCGCACCAAACATAAACATTAGTAAAAATATTAGTAATGCCATTGGATGTCATAATAACGATATCGTCAATGAACAACGTTTAATTAGAAGATCATTTGTGAATTTGGTTGGGTTTGTTTGACGCTTGCGCACAGAGGCCAACATTTAGCAACTTGTAAATTGAGCAGAGGAGCAGGTGGGAGGAGAGGAGGAGGGAGGCTGAAAGAAGAGGAGGGGGGGGGGGGGGAGGGGATAAGAAAAAGGGAGAGAGGGATGCCGGGAGGTGCCGCCGATGTTAACAGCTCAGTCTGGTGAAGAAGAGCAGAGGAGCTCTGTAGCTGTCCGCTCTCCTGTTTTCATGTCAGGGGCCACATTGCTTGCGAGGTGCTTGCAGGGAGGAGGATGATGACCATGAACGGCAAGCAGCATTTCTCCATGCACCCGGCTCTGCACGAGCCCAAGTATCCCGGCCTGCACTCAGGCTCGGAGGGCATGCGCAGAGTCTGTCTGCCCGCCCCGCAGGTACGTTCAGGTCGGGGGGGAGAATGGCTGTGGAGTATAGGCCTACTGGGTGAGAGGAGGGGGAAATATCACACTGGAAATGTCTGTAAAGTTGATTTGACAGGACTTTGTTCTATCCGCTATCTCTCTCTCTCTCTCCTCTGTCTGTGCCCCCAACCTCCTCCCTCTCATCCACATGTCTTTTCAAGCAATGCGCTTGCTTTCATATTAATTTTTATGACCTGCGCGTTTAGGAGGGTTCTCTCCTCTCCTCAGCGCTGCTTGCCTTTGGAAAATGTTTTTTAGATCCTGAGAGCTGCCTGACAGAATTCCCCACTGACTCCAGTATGCGCACTCTTGCTTGCAGCTGCAGGGCAATATATTCGGAGGCTTTGATGAGAGCCTGCTGGCACGGGCAGAGGCTCTGGCGGCTGCTGACAGCATTGTCTCTCACGGCAAGAATCACCCGTTCAAACCAGACGTGACTTACCATACCATGAGCAGTGTCCCCTGCACCTCAGCCTCCTCTTCCTCCTCCACCACCGTGCCCATCTCCCACGTGCCCTCCACCATCGCCTCCCACCACCATCACCACCACCACCACCTCGGACAGACCCTGGAGGCCGGGGACCTCCTGGACCACCTCTCCTCCAGCCTGGCCGTGACCGGGATGGGTGCTCCGGAGCCTCCCGGGATGACCACGTCGGCGCACCACCACCAGCACCCTCACCACCACCTGCAGACCATGGGGCAACTGCACCAGGCGATGGCCAACATGGCCCACCCTCACTCCCTGTCAGTGCACGGCGGCATGGCGTGCATCAACGACGTGGAGTCGGATCCCAGGGAGCTGGAAGCCTTTGCTGAGCGGTTCAAGCAGAGGAGGATCAAACTCGGAGTGACCCAGGCGGACGTCGGGTCGGCACTGGCCAACCTCAAGATCCCCGGAGTGGGGTCTTTGAGCCAGAGCACCATCTGCAGGTTCGAGTCCCTCACTTTGTCTCACAACAACATGATAGCGCTCAAGCCGGTTCTCCAGGCCTGGCTCGAGGAAGCAGAGGCTGCGTACCGGGAGAAAAGCAGCAAGCCGGACCTTTTCAACGGGAACGAGAGGAAAAGAAAGCGCACCTCCATCGCCGCGCCGGAGAAGCGCTCTTTGGAGGCGTACTTTGCCATCCAGCCTCGGCCCTCCTCGGAAAAAATTGCGGCCATCGCCGAAAAACTGGACCTGAAAAAGAATGTGGTCCGAGTGTGGTTTTGCAACCAGAGGCAAAAACAGAAACGAATGAAGTACTCTGCGGTGCACTGAGTTTCACACATCATGAATAAAATAGCCTACTACATTTTTGATCGAGTGATTAATAATAGCCTAAGTAGCCTAACTAACAGGGATTTATCAACAGCTGTTCACGTCTCATCTGGGATTATCTCCAAAAAGACTTTAATTTTTCATTTCGTGTCACTCACTCTTCGTTGTTGCACTTTTTTCGATTTTGTTATCAATGTGGGACTCATAAATGATTGTGTTCTATCTGTGAGGAGGGTGATTTTGATGTTGTTGATCAAGTATCTTGCGCACACTAAATATGAACTTTCAGTAAATCCACCCTGACAGTTTGTCACATACAGGGACTTTAATTCACTTATTTTTTTTTATTTTATCCATGAAATGGAGTTTAGTTGTTGTTTACGGGCTGTTTAATTGTCAGCGGTGTTAAACTGATGCTGTATGAAGATTTTAAAAGAGAAAGAAATGAAGATTTCAGGACAAGATAATGGATTTTTTTTGTAATGCTGGTTGAGTTTATCCTCCGCATCACTGGCTCACATGTGCAGAAGTAGCCTACACCATCTTGAACTGTGTTCTCCTTTTTTTTTTTTTTTTTTTTAATGAATTCGGACTAATGAGGGGATCAAAAATTCACCTTTTTAAACCACCATTTTGTTTTGCAAACAAACCTGCTCTCTTCGTGAACTGTGATGGTCATTAACGTACAGATATGAATAATTATTATACAGTAATGTAATTGCACAAGGTATGACGCACTAAGTCTGTTTATCTTCAATTATTTAGAGATGGAAATGACACCGTCATATATGAGGCACATCCGTGTGGCTTTGGCTGCTGCTATTTTAATATTTTGATGTGAACATGTTTTGGAGCATTACAGGTGAGCTATAGACCTATATCGATTATGTAGACCAATATATATACAGTATCACCTAAATTAAGTATTTATTTTTTCCTCACTCTTGATTTCACTTGGGAAAAAAAACGTGTGAAGTTTAAACTTAATAAATGGTTATTTTCTAAAAACAATATATTTAAAAAAAATCCTGAGGCCGCGATGTTATTTTTGTGCTTTATTAAGTTCATCTTGAGGCCTATACATGCTTAATGTACATTGTTTTACGACAGACAAACAAACAGCAACAGAACTGATTTCCTTTCTACACGTCCTGAGCTGCACCAATGGGCGATATATTCTTGGTTTGTTTTATGGGAACTCGCCTGACTATTTTATTTATGACTCCCTAAAGCTCTGCTGGGATTAAATATGTATTGTCGTACATGATATAAGCGCCACAGAAAAAAATAAAGGCATCTATTTTCACACCGCGGGGGGCAGAATGTGCGTCCTCTACACGCTGCTAATGGCCCCTCTTCCTCCTCTGATTAGTGCGCTTTTAATTATGGACGCCCTCATGTCACCGGGTTATGGCGTGCATTGGGTTTGAAATTATTAAGTAATGACGATGCAATATTAATTATATATTGGTATAAAATGAAGTAATGTGGAGGAGTTGGGAGTAGAAGTCTGACTGGGAACTCTAGGGAGAGACGCACAGGTTCACCGAGGAAGCAGGGACATGAAAGTAGCCTAGTTTATTTTTTTTACTTGCTTGACTAAGTAAGTATTTCCCCCCTTTCTTAACGTAATTATTATTTTGTTTTAAGCAGATAGGGGAACCATTTCACTAACTTATGATTCATTTCCCATAGCCAACAGTGCTATTATTATTATTATGGTTGTTGTTGTGGTTAAATGTAAGTGCGACTCTTCATTGCATTTGACGTATTTTTCCACGTATTTCAATAAACCTTCTCTTGGCAGACTTAATTCAAATTGCTTAACTTAAATCAAATTTGACTTCTAATTCCTGATTTATCATCTGGTAGTTTTCGTTCCCAACAATGGTCACTTTCTCCCTAATATTAATCAAACATTTCTGAAATAATAATAATGATACTACATTTAGGCTACTAATATAATAATTAAAAGCTTCCTCCGGAACCCTCCCAGGGCCAACATGCGGGTGTGTGCTGTTCCCAGTGAGATGTTTCAGCCAGGGGATCAATACTTGGCAATTACGCGGAAACGTTTGTGGCTCATATTAATATATTCTCTTTGATGCGGAGTTGGGATTAATCACAGTCTGTAATTAATGGTAGTAAATATGATTTATTTAAGGGGAAGCCAGGATAAAATGCAAATGTTAATTGTTGTCATTAATATGCCTCTTTCCAAATTGTGTCACATATCTGTTTGGAAATGTTTTACATGTTTCAGCTGATGTTTCGTGATTAAATGTCATCAAACCCTCTAAGAATGAGAACGATTAGGCCTCAAACATCCAACATCTTTGTGTGTTTCTGACGTAATTGTGAAGGTAAAAAAAAAAGAAGCTTCGCAGTGTGAATAATTGATCTTTGCAATAGCCGTATTGATATCATAACGTACTCGCCATGTGGTAAGTTGAGCTGAAGGCTTGTAAGCGTTAGCGGCATGTGGCGATTGAGGGCACTTGAATTATTCAGCAGCAGCTGAAAGGTATATTGCATTTTCTCAAGCAATAATGGATGTGTGCTGTGTCCAATTTTTGCATTATGCTTAATATGAAAACTCGTTTTGAATCAAACCTAGTGCAAGTTGATTCATAGTTGAAACTATGAATAAGCAGAATTGAAGAGCCAACTTAAGACTAGGGAGGGAGAGAGTGAAAATGATTAGGAGAGATCTATAGACAAACAAACTAAAAAAAAAAAAAAAAAAAAAAAAAAAAAAAAAGAGAGTGAGAAAAAAAAAAAAAAAAAAGTGTGTTTACTTGAGATGTTTCCATGCAGGGAAGACCTTTTTTGACAGAATGAGGATGGAAGTTCTGTTTAATTGCTGAAAAATGCATGCACATACATACACACACTCACTTTAAAACACACACACACACACACACACACACACACACACACACACACACACACACGGGGGGCTGACCTCCCTGGGAGCAGAGTGAGGGAATGTAAAGAGGGGAGGGGTGGGAGCCAAGACACCCAAAACTCAATAATTCATCCAATGCCAGTAGCAACAAATGAGAATGTGACCACAGCGAAGGGAGACAGCTACCTCTGCGCTCTCTATTAGTCACCTTCTATTATCATCAAGAGCCAACCTACTGCTGAAGTCCACACCCACACACAGACACACACACACACAGACACAGACATACAGACAGACACACACACACACACACACACACACACACACACACACACACACACACACACACACACACACACACACACACACACACACACACACAGAGACAGATTGTGTTACTCTCTGGAAACTTGAGGCCAGGGTGATGGATGTCTGTGAAAAGTTATAGCAGGAGATGCTGTGTAGCTCCTGTTCCCTTCTCTACCTTTTTGTGTGTGAATGCACAGCACATGTGTGTTTCTATTCAGATAATGGCAGACATAATGCTTATTGTGGCTATAGATAGAAGTGGTGGAAAATAATTAATTACATGCACGCAAGTAGGTATTTTAATTGTATGCTACCTTTTAGTTCTGCTGTATGCAATTTAAGGGGGGAACTTCATTTTTAATTGTCACCTTGCAGATTATAATCTAAAATACGTATAATAAACATATAGAATACAATTAAAACATTAACATTAAAATTAAATTAAAATAACATTAAAATGTTGCTGACAATGCATCAGGAATGATTATCTAACGGTATAACATAACTCAGGTCATTTTGCCTGCTAAATCTGTACTTTTAATTCTATACTTACTAGTTTAAATTGTGCTGATAATACTTCAGTAAAATACGTTTTAAGTACAGTTTTGAATGCAGTACTTTTACTGTTTTAATTTATTTTGGTATTACTTAGATCTGATGACTTCTTTCACCACTGATAGAGATATAACGCAACAGGAAAACAGGACAGATTGGCACGAAGGTGTCACATATTGGTGAACAATTAGTCAATTATCAAGGAGTCCATTGACAAAAAATGTATCAATAATTTCAATAAGTAATTTTTTCAATTCCAAGCATCTCATGGTTTCCTGCTTTTCTCTGTTATATCATTGTAAATGTAATATTTTGGATTGTTTTAGACAGTTTAAAGACATCACTTTGGTATATGTGGGATAGGCCTGTAATTGGCATTTTTCACAGTTTTCTGCGATTTCACAGCCTAACTCAAATAATTATACATAAACATATAATCGAATAAAAATGAAACAATGAAAATAGTCTCACAAATAAAATTGCTCACGGAGTATCTTTAATAGTTAGAATAATTGTGTTTTCCTCTCTGCATTGTGAACTACTAATAAGTGAATTTGAAGAAAAACCCTTGGCCCATGTCACTTCTTATTACATTTTATCAAATAAACCAAATCAAATCAATGGTGTATGAGTTAAAGAAACATACGTCTATGAAATGAAATAGCAACACTCCCTCATAACGCAAGATCATTAATCGGAAATTGCAATAAGCATTCAGCTCTGCAGAGAGACCAGTGAACTTTTGTGACGGAGAAACATTTAGTCTCATGGTCTGTGTGCGAGGTCAAGCTGTCTGCTAACTAACACACCATGCATTATGCCGAGACTATTGAGATGTGCACACACACACATGAAGAGATGTGAGCACAGAGAGCAAGAGAGAAATCCTTACTCTAGCCATGATAAGGAATGATATAGACAATTGTGTGATCGATATTTCAGCATACATTAATAGCGTTGTGTCACTGCTCCCGTATTTCCTTCACCGCTGAAATGTATATTTTTGTTCCAGTTCTAAAAATACAAAATAAGAGCATGACATTAAAAGGACAAAGATGGGGGCACATCACTATATTAGAGACACTCACAGAAACTCACTTATAGGCACTTGCTTAATTCATTCAGTGGGCCTGAGAACAGTATTATACACCCCATTCATTATTCAAGTCCTCTCCATTATCAAAGTGCCCAGAGAAATAAGATTAACCCAGCCAGAAATAACTCGCTGTGGCGTGATTTTTTTTCTACAAAGCACTTAGCTAGTTGGGTGTAGGTCTGCACACAAACTCAGATTAAGAGTATATGAAGATATAATCAGCATACAGTCTACTGAGCATAATAATCCTCTCCAAGAAAATGTGGCTGTAGTGTAGTAGAGAAGGAGGGAATGGGGAAGAAGGGAATAGGAGAGGAGGGATAAAAGAAAGAAGGGAATTGTTAGAGGGAGGCGTGAGTTCAATTACAGAAGAGATAAGGAGAGTTATCACAGCCAGGAAGAAAGGATGAAAATAAAGGATAGAGAAACAAAGAAGGGACACAATAGAGACAGGAAGGGCAGAAGGAAGGAACGAAGGAAATAAAGGGATGAAACAAGGCAGGTTAGGAAGACAGAAAAGATGGATAGAGGATGGGTAAAAGAAAGGGAAGCTAGAGAGAAATTGCGTGAATGAAAAGAGAAAAGAAAGAAAGACAAAAGACCACTAACTCCTAACGGTCGACATGTCTGTCATCCTGATTGTCTGGATTTAGTTCTCTTCGTTTCCAAGTTGATCATGTCAAGGTGAGTGCGTCCCTGCCATCATGAACACTCTGACACTAAAGTTTTGTGACAGCAGGAGCACCCAGAGGACCACAGCCAAGAGGAGAGGCGCTACAAGGAGGCTACGGCCTCCTGCACATCGTCCAATCCAAACTCATGTCCATTTACACCACTTGTTAATTTGCTCTTTTTCAATTTAAGATTGTGCACAAGAGAAACTGAATATAAATACTTGCTGCAATCATATACAAAAGAGAGATGTTAATGCCTTTTTTAAATAAACATGCTGAGAGCTGCTTCTTCTTTTTGTTTCATTTACAAAAAGGTACGACTGCCACCCACTGTTTAATGTCTGCTCCACCAGAAAGACCCTTAAAAATATACAAAATAAATTTAAAAAATGGTGGCAGAGGAAACAAATAATTTTGTATAACTAAAAATAAATACATTGGGTCGGAAGAAGCTATTAAATGTGTTACAGAAGATTTACAGGCATTTTTTTAAATTATATAATCTTATCTTAAACCTCTTATTAAAAGTACAGTAGGCCATAGAAACATACGTTACATTTGGTATTTTGTTTACCAATAAGGCAACTTTTAAAAAATTCTGCAGACACACATCACCCTAAAAATCTACCCACATGTTTTCCATGGTAACATTGGCCCAAGACAAATAATTAATACTTTATGAATAATAATCCTGATGCTAATAAAGTATAGCCTACATCAGAGTTTGACATACAAATATTAAAATAATTGAAAAGAATGCTTTAAGAAAAATCAAAACAATGGATAAAAAGATATATTTTAATATTCCTGTCTACATTCCTTATTTCGATAGCCTTGAGGGTGAAAAACATGGTAATAAGGAAGTGAAAAGCAGCTCAGTGTTGACACTCTTCCACCTCAGACCCGTATACAGACGGAGGGCACATGGGAAAACAGCAATGGCAGCGCCGCTGTCGACTAACTTTCTTCCCCTCTCTCTCCCTCTGGGGCTGTGCTTTTGAAGACAGACAGAAAAACCAAGCCAGGCCACAGTGGGGCCCCGGGAGGAGGTCCCCTAGCAGATGCAGCCACCCGCCCCCCCTCTCTGCTCCCACTGGCCCCAGGCCCTGAAGACAGCCCCGAGGCTAATCAACCAGGAACACAATAAAGCAGCAGCAGAGGCAGCCGGTGTTGAGCGCCGATGTCTGACGTGCGTGTACAGATCAAAAAGATGAACGTAACATTACGATATTTATCAAGCCACTTTAAATACAAGTGATGATCCTGATCCGCTTAGCCTTCTACACACCTAAAGAGATCCATGTCTACATGATGCTGGTGCATTTGAGCTCTTGTTGTGAGACGTAGCCTTCAGTTGACAGCTTAATACCTGCTGGATGCCGTCAGGTAGAAGAACAAAGATGGTGTGATATGGTAGGATATGGTCAGGTTATATTGCCTTGGGGTGATTCAAGCTCATTTGCATACTTTCAAACCTTCCCACAAGGGATTTGGATTGGAAGCCAAGATAACAGGTCTAAACAAATCTAAAACAAATCTTATTTTATGCTTTAATGAGGCCACGGGATACCACTGGAAGCACACATCCCTTTAAGGGAGCATGTGGTCTTCTGATTCAACAAGAGTGGTTTTTCTGCAAGGTGACTTATCACGATTCAGCAGAATTACATTACCTTAAATCTCTCTGAGGGGGTTTACCTTCAATTAATATTAAAAAAGAGGAATGATTAGCATTTATAATAATAATAATCATGCTGCTAATAAAGTATATGAAAAAATAATTTTAAAGAAAAACCCAGACAGAGGCCATTCTGTCGCATGAGTAGTTTTACCTTAGATAATTAAACTATCTTTTACCAATATTACTTCTGTACTTTTCGGTGTTGTACTTCGTAGACGGTCCCTAAGCACTCGTCTTGCCGTCTCAACACCGGAACTAAACAGAGCTGAATTAGCACAAATCTTATGCATTTCTTTCACATCTAGTGCAGTCAGATTAACTGTGTTCACTCGGAAGGAATCACTTCACATGGGTAGGCACTTGTAATGACATTTCGAACATGTTAAGAGGCTAAAAGCACGTTTAAAACTTGCCCTGTTTCAGCCTCCTGGGTGCAAACGCTAGCGAGGATAACACGGTGTAGGCAACACCGGTTGTTTTCGTTTTTCTCGCTACTGACAGCACTCCAAATTTACAAACAACAGAGCTACGTGTTGAAATCAACCGGAATTCTCCTTTAAGTCACATTGTGAAGGCATGACCTTTACTTGTAAATAAACATATTTTTATATCATTGCGCTGCAACTTTATTTTTACTGAAGTAAATGACCATGCAGTGGTGCGCCCTGGACACGTACAAGTTTTTCTTCTCAGTATACAATGTTAAACTGACCTAAGTTTATTTGTCCTTTGAAGTGCTCCAAGGAAGGCACGGCAGGGAAGGTTATACAAAGTATTGGGAATATTCCGACAGTTCTATAAAAAGTGCTGTTGAAAAGGAGTGATTCTCTTTATTTAGTAATGAGGGAGCTACCGTTCAGTAGCGCACATACACATAGCTGAACGCCACACAGAGACCCACCACCACCAAGAACAAGCCTCCCCATAGCTCTCACATTGCATCAAGTCACTGAGTGACAGGTACATTGTCCAAGGCAAGGGGGAAAAGAGTGGTGAAAAATGTTTCTCTCAAAGAGCTCCTGAGTCAGTCAGGCAACCAGCTAAACCACAGCCAGGCAGAGAGCATCTACACAAATGTATTTCTAAGGCGCACCGATTGGTTGAGTGCACTCCATGAAAACAGGGTCCTTCAGAAGTTCTTTTGGGGGCTGAATGATTTACAGAAACATTAATATTTAAGCAATCATTTGAACTTGTAAACGTTCCATGCATTGCCATTTCTGCACATACATAAATAACAAAATACTTTTATTGTGTTGTTTCCCCTGGTCCTGTTATTCAAATGAAACACTTTAAGTTATCTTTTGACTTTTTGTTTTTATTTCTGTGTAGACTATTTATAATAATCTTAGCAAAATCCATTTTGAATTCAATACAATTTTGAATTGAATTTTGAGTTTTAAGTTTTTTGGGCTATTTACAGTGCAGTGAGGTTAGCGAAAAAACTAAATGTTTAAAAGTGTAAAATATAAAATGTTTAGTTGGTGCGTTTCTGCAACATTTGATGAAAATGACACACCACAAAGTATTTCTAGACACTCCATTCAAGAACAAAAATATGTATTTTCTGTTAACACCTTACAATTGCATTTAAATGCTGTATGATACTACAATAAATATGTAATTGAAGTATATATAACAGCTGCAGTTTAAAATTTTATGTTAAATAAAGTTAAAAAAAATCAAAAAACAACACAGGTTAAAACAGGTGTATTTGATAGCATTCAGAACAAACCACAACAACTTCCAATTAGTATTTCTCTACTTGCTGATGCTCATTTTGGATGACAAATATCACATTTTTGGTGTGTCGGGCTGTAATTTGGTCCAACTGATGTTTCTCTGCGGGATACAGTGCTTGAGATGTTCCAAAAGTCTGGATAATCCAGTCTTGTAGCCTGTACTTGTCATCCACTGTAGTGTCTTTTCACACTTAACCCGAAAGAAAAGAAATCAAGTCAGCGCTTTATAAATGTTTCCACGGTCACTTTTGTCAGAACACAGTGCTCCCAGTTCTTACGTTTCCTTAATATACATCTTCAGGGTTCTCACAAGGACCTCCTTGTCCATTCTTTTACAGAAGTCTTCCTGGTTATGCAGGATATCGTGCACTTTAGAGATAACTTATCCTGTATGGGACATATGCAAGAATATTATTATGTGCACACGTGTGTATTTGATAGGATACATCATTGTTATGACCAATACAGTAGACCAACATGATTTAAGAGATTATTATAAGTACATTATAAAACAACACATAATTTAGCACAAAAACATAAAATAAACCAGCCACATAAATAGGTAATTGTGTAAAATGGCCGTTGCTTTTTGTACAGCTTATGTGGGCTGTTTTGCCTGCTATGTTATTATAATGTTATTGACCTTCAGTAACTGTGTTAGGAGCCAATCAGAAAATCTATCTACTAAAACAAACAGGGCCATAGCATTCAGGACACGGACTGTCCTCAATATTGTTTCTAGGAAATATTTTAGACTAAATATGTCAAAATTATAGTTTTTTTGCCAGAAACTACATAAATTACAATATAAAGGATTTAGTATTCATATACATCATAATTATTGGCAGCGTAAAGGTCTTAAAAACACATTTAGAACATAAGGGCAATCATGTTTTTCTTCTCTTTCTAAGTAATTAAAAAAAAAAATGGGTTGAATGCTAATCCATAATTTATCATGTAGGTGGGGTTGTGCTAGGGAATTTAGACTTGACATCAGTATTTCTAAAATCCTGGCTCCGAACACAACTGTGCATCCCAAGTACTTAATTCCAGTGCTAGTTTATAACTGCAATAGTTACATTACTTACATCACAAATGAGACTGATGAGTTAAATAACATTAATCAGGCAGTTTTATTTTAACAAAAAATATTTTTGAAAGAATATGCATCAATAAATGGAAAAGATTACAAAGCAACAAACAGTTCTTACCTTAGTGAGCGATGCACTGCATTTTTCAGCCAGGTCATATATCTCCTTTAGGTTTAGCTGAATACAATCTGACTAGAAGCAGATTTTTCAAGAAGCATTTAAACGGATCACTCAGCTTGTTCTGAGGTTTTGGCTGAGTATACAAGATTTTTACTTGCTTTGCCCACACATTAGTAGTTTTTCTTGGTACTGGTACTGTACTGATTATGGCGTGGGTGATGATGAGCAAGTTCACCAAAACTGAGGTATGTTCACCTGACCTCAATCTATAAGACGGCTGCCCTAATAGAAGCAAAACCATTCAAGCAATAACTAACAGTCAGCAAAGATATAACGGAAAAGGGACAGAAAGTTTACAGAGAGACTGGCAACTTTGATCAACATGAAAATAACTGAAATGACAAACTATTATGTCCTTTCTTTTGGCATAAAACACCTTTCTATTTCCACTGAGATTTATGAGAAAGTTATCTCATACAGTATACGATTGCGAAGACAGCAGACAAGCAAAATCACTATTACTAAAAAGTCTGCTTCAATATAGGGCTTCCGAATAAGACTTTTTTTGGTCACCTAAAGTGAAAACAGGATTAAACTGTGAAACCTCCACTTAATGCTGGTTATCCCAGATGTACAGTTTTCAATAGTCGGATTAACCATCTACGGGACCCCTGACCCCCTCCACTGTTGGCCATAAAGCAGCGAGGTTTATGAGAAAGTTATCTCATACAGTATACAATTGTGAAGACAGCAGACAACAAGCAATTCTCAAAAGGATCAAAGCTTTATTAAAGCTCTATTTTAATGGTAGAAATGCAATGAACAGCGCAGAGCCGTAGGTCTGCCTCCAAAAGCACCTTATTTTTGTTCATATAGGTGCTCAGCCAAATGTGCACCTGCACGACACACAGATCAACAAATAGAGGGACAGCTCCTCCAAAATAATAATGAGTGAGTTAGTGGGAAAACATGAATATGACGACCACAAATCTGCAGCCAATATTTAAAGTCAGATCATGCCATGTTTTTCATGGATGTTGGCCGATTTTTCTTTACGCCTATTTAAATATTAAATGTAAACAATGATCATTACATGCAGTCATCAAGTCTGCTGCAGGCTACAATAAAATGTGTTATTTGTAAAATAAATTAGAATAAACAAATGTTGAATCTGTTCATATGACTACATCAATTCAACTTTTAAATTTTTACAACAGGTAAACACTCTTTTTCTAGATCATTAACCAAACCATAAAATATGGCTGTCCAGCATCAGCGATACTACTCATTCTTATCGAATCCTTAGTTTAAAAAAAAAACACAAGTCACTGATATAAAATGAATAACAATCATAAGATAAACATAAAATATCAATATATGTGGAAGATTTTACTCTTTACAAACGTACAATCATTAAAATATCATATGCAGATGATTTTACTGTTTACTAATCAGATGTATAATCATCACATTCATATCATATGGTTAGCTTACCAGTACACCATGGTGCATTCAGGGGCCCCTTTTTAAACTCATGGTGCATTTAATTGCACCTGTAAACTCTAAGAAACTCAAACTCACCCTTCAGCCATCTAGTGACTTTTATTGTGGCATAAGAGAATATATATATATATATATATACATACATACAGACCCTTTCCAAAAAATTTGAATATCATGGAAAAGTTTATTTATTTCCATAATTCCATTCAAAACGTTAAACTTCCATAGATTATAGATTCAGGGCCAACAACTTAAACGATTTCAAGTATTTAGTTGTTTATTTGTACATAATTTGGGCTTCCAGCTCATAAAACCCACGAAAACAGGATTTCAAAAAATTAGAATACTGTGAAGAAATCACCATTTACTTCTCAGTTTTTTCAGAAAAAAAAAAAAATTAGGATCAAAGTACCATATTTTGATTGATTTGATATCAATCAAAATATGGTACTTTCAAAACGATACGTCAATCTTCAATACTTGGTAGGGAATCCCTTTTCCATTGAGGCAGTCAGCCTGTGGCATTGCCTGGGAGTCATGGAAGCCCAGATTACCTTGATGCTTGCTGTCAGATCTTCTTTGTTTTTGGGTCTGGTGCCCCTCATTTTCCTCTTGATAATACCCCATAGAATCTCAATGGGGTTTAGGTCCGGCGAGTTGGCTGGCCAGTCAAGCACTGTGATGGCATGGGCATCAAACCAGGTTTTGGTGCTTCTGGCGGTATGGGCAGGGGCCAGGTCCTGCTGGAAGATGAAATCTGCATCTCCATACAGATCCTCAGCAGAAGGAATCATGAAGTCCTCTAAAACATTCTGGTAGACTGATGCGGTGACCTTGGATTCAAGAAAGCAGAGTTTACCAACACCTGCACTGGACATTGCACCCCAAATCATGACTGACTGTGGATATTTCACACTGGACCTCAAGCAGCTTGGGTTCTGTTCCTCACCCGTCTTCCTCCAAACCCTTGGACTTTGATTCCCGAATGAAAGGCACACTTTACTTTCATCGGAAAAGAGGACCTTGGACCACTGGCCAACAGTCCAGTCCTTCTTATGGTGATTTCTTCACAGTATTCTAATTTTTTGAAATCCTGTTTTCGTGGGTTTTATGAGCTGGAAGCCCAAATTATGTACAAATAAACAGCTAAATACTTGAAATCGTTTAAGTTGTGGGCCCTGAATCTATAATCTATGGAAGTTTAACGTTTTGAATTATGGAAATAAATAAACTTTTCCATGATATTCTAATTTTTTGGAAAGGGTCTGTATATATATATATATGCTTAAGTCCAAAAATGTAATAGGACCTTAAAATCAAAAGTCAAATTAAATCTTGGATTTTCAGAATTGTGACACCCCCAGTTAATCCAATCATTGCATCACTGTGAACACACCAACATGAAATAAAACAAACAGGAATAACTTACTCAGTCAGGACATATGAAAGATGACATTTCCATCTCACACAAATTTTAAATGAAGTGAAGAAAAATGTAGAAAGTTCAATTCTGCCAATATCATTATGGGATACTGTAAATGTTAAAATGTCCATAATTCCTACCGTCAACTATCTTTTACATTTTTTTTACTGTCTAGTCACTATTTCATAAAAATGGGTTTGATTATTTGCACAAAGCAAGATCATCATATTTACAGATGACCATTTCAAGTTTGAATGAAGGACTACACTTATCAAATACAGTTTAAAAATCACAATTACTAAAACGTTTCCTTCAATATAGGGCTTCCGAATCAGACTTTTTTGGTCACCTAAAGTGAAAACAGGATTAAACTGTGTAACCTCCATTTAATGCTGGTTATCCCAGATGTACAGGTGAACACAGACATGGTTTTAATAGCCGGATTAACCGTCTAGGGGACCCCCTTTATCCTCCCACCCTTTGTGCTTTGTGTGTGAACCAAGTCGCTTTAAAGTGCCCACATGGCAGCCTCATTTATTTTGCCTGGATCCCCAGATACCAAACTACTTTTTCCTCTCAAACACCTGGCCATAGGTTTGCCCCGTGTTAAAGACATATAGTAAAGAAAGCAAAGAAGACCGAGAAAGCAGAACAAGCTTTATCAATCTATTGGCCCTCCTTTATCTTATTTACATAATTCCATATGCAACGAAGAATTCATGGCTTACGACTTCCGATACCAGCGTATTAAACTTAAAGGTAAAAAATAATGTGACAAATATACTATATTTGTCCATGAATAAAAGAAATGTTGGCATTAAGTGCTGATGTACAACCATAAGTGGAACAGAAAAATAAACTGTAGGTCTCTAAAAGGAAGGAACAATGCAACATCAAGCCTACAGAAATCTGGCAATAATGTAATTTATTGTTGTAGCAAGGCAAGCTACAAAGGAACAAAGGAAAATGGGCCATGAGTCATTTGTAAAAAATATCCAGGACTAATCACTGGTGAGCATAAATAAAATAGTTCACATTTCACCGTGTGGTTCCCCACCAGTCATTTAGAAGAGGAAATGATCAATCAGCTTGATTAACAGCCAGCGTTTTACATACTCAAAGAGTCATTTGAAAGTTTATTTTTTTATTTTTGAATTCAGCAATGCATATTATAAACAGAAAACATATTTGTTTAATCCATCTTGAAATCAACAAATATTGAGTTAAGTTGGGGAGTGCCAATTGCTACATCATATGCAAGGTCAATATGAAGCTACAAATATAATGTATTTAAAGAAATGAAAAATTAACAAATACAAAAGTAGGTACATTTCCAGCACACAAAAAAACAACTAAATTTGGGACTATAGTAGATACAGGTTAAGCTATAGTTCAGCTGCATTCATAATAATAGGCTGTTAAAATGTGATTTAACTCATTATAAGACGTGTTTTATATTGCAAGAGGTCAGATGTGTGTGAAGCCAAGTGAGGACTGAATTAGGTATAGACGACTCATCAAAAGTACAGCATCATCACAAATCAATGTAATAAGACAAAAATAAATGTGATAAAAAAGTATCTTTCTGGAAATGCTAATTAACATACCATACAGCAAGCATTTCCATAGACACTGTATATAAATATGTCATTCAAATATATTAAAGAGCCTTAACTTATTAACTTATGTTAAATACAATGAAAAAAAAAATACTGTAAATATTTGATAGTGCTCAGATCTGGGTCATAAAAACTTCCAGCTCAGACCTGAGCGTAGACCCTTTATCAAGTCGCTACAGTGACTGTTGTGCAGATTAAAAAAAGCATACCTGGACAGTAAATATCTGTTAAATGAGCAGGGTTCAACACTAAGGTTTTTTCTTTCTTTTTTCACTTGTCCGGTCGGGCAAAAAAAAAAAAAAAAAGATTCTACTTGCCTAAAGTACATTTTTATTGGCCCCTAGGAAAAAAATTCTGAGGAAATATAGTTAGTTACTTGCCCAAAGTGGTGTTCAACTTGCCCCGGGCCATCAGGCAACCCTTATTTTCACTCAATATGAATCTGTGTAATTGTACTGTGTATAGTTGCTCCTAAATCAACAATCAACAACAATCAATAACATGCCAAACTATAAAATAAAATAAGCTGTAACAGAAATCCCTTCATAACTCTATTCATATCCCAACAATTTACCTTATGTTATTAACAATGCTAAATACTCTTGAGGTTTCTTTGCTTGATACATTCGGTGAGGTTTTCCAGAAGATTGGGAATTGGTTTTTTGATGCCTGTAACTGTCACATCCTTTAGCAACTCTTTACAGTTACCCTGAAAGACAAGAAATCAAGTTAATTCAGTGCACTACCTAACATAAACCAAAATAAGTCACTCTACATTACAGCTGCATTAGCACTGTCTATCTAAAAGGTACAGAGTGTGTGGTACTCTAAACCTCCGTAACACAGATTTGACCTCATTATGCAAAGGTTATGTCAAAGGGAATTCTTACCATTTTGGGGATGGAATCGATATATTGTTTCAAGTTTCTCACAAGATGCTTCCCTTCAGTCATATTTCCATAGAGTTGATGGTGGTGCAGGATATGGTGCACTTTGCAGAAGAACAAAGCCTGTATGGAAGAAAAGCATGAATACATTAGCTTTGAAAAATAAAAAAAGGCACACACATTCATGTTAAATTGTGCAAAATTGCCATTGCAAATCATCTTCTTGAGAAAGTAGACACAGGACTAACACAAAAATAAGTCAAAAATACTGCTGCTACTAAGTTTTGCCAAACATCACAGCACTTAAACAACAAGCAATGCAAAACAATGTTTGAAAGACATAACCCTCTACTCACCCCACAGTCGCCTTTAACGACTTCGTCCACAAAGTATTCCTGTAGAATATAAACGAAATATGACAATTTATTTTGCTTTAGGAAAGTAGTACTTTTTTTACATGAAAGATAAAGATAATGCACCAAGAAATTGTTGCAAAAAGAACTTAACAGGCAAGAAAACAGTTCTGAGATGAGCTCTTACCCTACTGAGAGATTCATTGTATTTGTCGACCAGATCAATAATACTCTTTCCGTTCTCATTAAGGTGAGGAGCAGGACTGACAACAGCTGGACCGACAAGCAGTGCCACAGCGGATACCATCAGAAACATCGTCACCTTCATGATACTAGCTCGTTGGCTGTCGACCTCTGGAAGAAGCTATTGTAACAAGTCTTTGAATTGATCACTCAATTGTCAGCTTGCAGCTTGCTCTTCTGAGGTCTTGGTTGAGAACACAAGATTTATACTTGCTTTGCCCACGCCTTTGGTTTCCCCCTCATTACAAAGAAAATGCATTGAGTTTGCAGAGTGTGATGAGATGTAGGATTAGATTGTGGTTGATGAGGAACATCACCAAAACTGATCTATGTTTCTCTGAACCAAATCTAGAGTCGGTTGCCATACTAGTAGTAAAAAACAAGCATTCACTTACTCCAGTAAAAAAACAAGTCATAAATAGCCCATGTCCTTCACAAGAGATTTAATGACAGAACATTTTGAGCAAACAAAGTGGCAAACATGGAAATATAACTGCAAAGTGCAATATTTCCCCAAATTCTTTAAGCAGAACAGATCCTTCTGTTGCCATTGCTGGCCAGCAGATGGCTACTGGACACTGTATAAAGGATACAAACACTGGTGCAAGACTATATTAAAGTGTATAAAGTTTGTTTTTAAATGTTTTTGATTTGGGATGTCATCCAAGAAACGTTTGAACAAGAAGATCAAGGATTACTGTGCATTTCCAAAGGAGTCATTTGACTGCTCAGTGGAGATAGGATGAGAGGGAGGTGATGCTGCATTTTGTGATTTCAGAGTTCTGGTCCTGGTTCTTACGGATGCGGTAGAAGTGCTCAATGTAGCTGGACCGCCCCAGAAGCTCCACAAAGTCCTCGTCGTGGGTGATGATCAGAAGCTGGAAGTTGCGCTGGCGAGAGCGACTCTTGATGATTCTGGGGAGAGCGAGCAAGAGCAGATAATAAAGTACATTACGAGCGACGGGCATTGGAAACTAGCAATAGCTATAAAGATGGAGAGAAAGAAGGAGATTTGTTGCACAAATGTCTATGTCGTAGCATCTGTCCCTATTCAAATAAACATGAAATGAAAAAAAAGAAAGAAAAATAAATGATTGTTTACACTTTACTAGTACACACCACATCAGAACAGCCTTTTGTATTTTTCTGGTGCAAAGCTTTTTGTCAGTCTATCAGTTTATCTAAAGCAAGGCTGGAGACGTGGTTGAAGAGGCTTATACATTAGAGCCAGCATGTTGCACACTGTGTCTCACTGTGTGCATTTCTGATGTTCTATTCTTGTGAGGACCGTAATGAGTTTGAGACCTATTTCTTATACCTTGGGAGTGAGAACATTTAGCTCGATCCTGTTTCCATCATGTGAACAAGTGTCCTCATAAGTTTAGAAGCAACTAGAATTACCGCCTTTATGCCTCCTCTAACTAGTCAAGTTGGCTTATTTGCAGTTAAATCTTTGAAGGAATTTAATAAAAAGGTATTAAGGTCTTGAAGGAAACAGACATTACATTGAACTGAAATTGCATTTTTACATGATTTCTTGTGACAAATAAATACATAGACATTCAAGTATTTTTTGGCAAAACAAGCACCAGCACGAAAAATCTATACAATCACCACAGTTTTAAGATTTGTGTCACCAACTCAGTATCTGACTAGTCTCACATTGCCAGACCTTCCTCCACTGCTCTGCAGAGGAGGATTGTTTTGGTGGAACATGTGTACGTTCAAAGGTTGTTTTAGTCATGCAACAGAAAACTCCGATTGGACAGATAGTCTAGCTAGCTGTCTGGATTTACCCTGCAGAGATCTGAGGAGCAGTTAAACATAGTCCTCATAAATCCACCAGAGTTTTAAATTCCAACACAAAGGAATATCGGATATCCGTGCGTGCGTGCGTGTGTACTGACTCTACGAGGGCGTGTGCCAGTGACTCAATGTTGTCTCGGTCCAAGTTGGTGGTGGGCTCATCCAGGGCCAGGATCCCACAGTTCAGACAGAAGGTCTCTGCCAGAGCTAGACGGATGATCAGGGACGCCAACACCTAGACACACATCGTCACATTAAGGGGACAAAACAAGTACAAACGGATTTTTTAATTCCACTTGTATACATCATGATGCAATGGAAAATACTGCAAGAATTTCATTTAATATACACTCACCTAAAGGATTATTATTTCTGTTAAATTTCACGTTAATGAAATTATCTAATCAACCAATCACAGATGCTTCAATTCATTTAGGGGTGTGGTCCAGGTCTAGACAATCTCCTGAACTCCAAACTGAATGTCAGAATGGGAAAGAAATGCGATCTAAGCAACTTTGAGCATGGCATGGTTGTTGGTGTGAGATGGGCAGGTCTGAGTATTTCACAATCTGCTCAGCTACTGGGATTTTTACGCACAACCATTTCTAGGATTTACAAAGAATGGTCTGAAAAAGGAAAAACATCCAGTATGCTGCAGTCCTGGGGGGCGAAAATGCCTTGTTGATGCTAGAGGTCAGAGGAGAATGGGCCGACTGATTCAAGCTGATAGAAGATCAACTTTGACTCAAATAACCACTCGTTTCAACTGAGGTATGCAGCAAAGCATTTGCGAAGCCACAACACGCACAACCTTTAGGCGGATGGGCTACACCAGCAGAAGACCCCACCGGGTACCACTCATCTCCACTAAAAATAGGAAAATGAGGCTACAATTTGCATGAGTGCACCAAAATTGGACAGTTGAAGACTGGAAAAATGTTGCCTGGTTTGATGAGTCTCGATTTCTGTTGAGACATTCAGATGGTAGAGTCAGAATTTGGCGTAAGAATGAGAACATGGATCTGTCATGCCTTGTTACCACTGGGCAGGCTGGTGGTGGTGTAATGGTGTGGAGGATCCCTTTCGCTTTGAGAACTGCCTTAATTCTTTGAGTCATTGATTCAACAAGGTGCTGGAAGCATTCTTTAGAAATGTTGGCCCATATTGATAGGATAGAGTCAAACACGGTATTAGTATGGTGCTCCTAATAATCCTTTAGGTGAGTGTATGTGCTAATACAGAAAATATTGTTTCCATTACCTTCTGACCAGCACTGCAGCGTCCTCTCATATCCAAAGCCGTGTCTCCTTTCACCATAACTACTCTGTAGTTGTAAACCCTCCTCCTGACTCCAGCGGACGAGTTTTCGTCCACATCAGACCTGATCTCCACGTACTCAATGTCTGGAGAGGGGGCAAGAGGAAGTGATGAAACACAGAGAGAGGGAGGAATGAGGGAGATGAACTATGTATATACACAAATACTACATACAAAAATCACAGTAAAAGCAAAAATGCACCTTGACCCCTGTAGGTGCTGCGCCATAGGTCTCTGATAATCTTGTTGATCTCATCCATCTTCATGCTGTGGAATTTCATGATGGTTCTGAGAGGGGAAAAAAGAACATAAAGCTACAAACCCAATAGTAGACTAGATACTATGCTGCCTTCCCAAAAGCCAGGCATCTACTAGACATCACCCAAGCCTAATTTCGGTTTGGAAAATCAGGTGACCAACTCAAGACAGATGCAGACTCATGCTTGTGATTTATAAATATAAACTTGTATATCAAATAATATAAAATATTTTAATAGTATATAAAATTGTTAATTCCAACCACATGGGCTCAAAATGGCTATCAAGCATTTCCTTTACCTGTCCTTTTTTGTGTACATCTGCCATTAGCTTTACCACTGTTCACAATGAGCACATCTGCTTCGAATAGATGTCAATCTGTGCAAAATAAAACGTGTCACTTAATGGGTCCTGGTGCAATAGAGCGAAAAATGTGCAATGGAACAAGATGATGCAACTGTGAAAATGTAAGCAGTATTTATACTGGGTATTCCAGATGAAAAGGGGAGCGTGGTGCTGGATCAGAGTGTATGAGTATAGATTAAACTCAGTTTCAAAAGGTAAACATCAGCAGAGCACATTGCAGTTTTCACACAAGCAAACGGGAAGTTATTTGAACTAAAACGGACTCAAATGGATAACCACCATGAAACTTTATGTAAGTTAGTTTTTTTTTTTTTATTTATTTTATAAAGAAATACAATTTGCAACAGCACACTTCTTTAACGTACATAAAGCTTCATGGTGGTTATCCATTCGAGTCAGATATATGTCGATATAAAAGATATGAAGGCAACCAACTAGATGTTGCTTTCCGGCATACCAAGAATCCAATTATCTAGCAAATTGACGAGAAACTCTGATGTGGTTTGAAAACACCGGAGTGATAACCATATAACCAACTGTGCTTCTTCTGAAGCCCATATATGGTGGATAAATTGACACACCATGAAGATAGGAAGAAAAGACAGAGGGAGTAGAGCAGTCCTTATCCATCCATCTGACCTTGCAAATTTTGTGTGTATTAATGCAGTTAATGCAACAGAAGGAAGCCATGGCTTAGGAGTTCCTATTAAGGGTATTCAACTTCTAGGAAACAACAATATAACATGACTCGGTCATGATCAGAAGAATGGAGTCATTTTATGTTTGAGATATATCATATTGCTGATTCGGCCAATTAGACGTTTTTCCCTCTTTTGGACTTTTTATATTATATTGTTTAAGAATATTGAATTTGGGTTAAATAACATGTTCGTCAATCATTCTCCCATTCATACTGACAGATTTCTTCCTAACATGCTTCCAATCTAAGGCATGTGGGACAAAACCCACAGTCCTCGCTCTGTGCGAAGATATACTCCAAAGTTTAATAGAAGTTAATAGTTATAATACTAACTTAATAGAGTTAATCAAATCAATTGGGTAACTTGC